>NC_057804.1:209532233-209536975 GCF_018294505.1 Triticum aestivum | reverse complement strand
CCGTCCATAGATCGTGCTCTTCATCACCATGGTACTTGGCCAAGTCTTTGACGTTGAAGATGTCGCTAACATTGTACTTGTCGCGTGGGATGTCGACCTTGTAGGCGTTGTCATTGTAGTGTGCGATCACCTTGAATGGGCCGTCGACTCGTGGTAGTAGCTTGGACTTGCGTTCCTTGGGGAAGTGGTCTTTGCGGAGATGTATCCATACTTGATCACCCGGTTGGAACACCATCGGAGACTTGTTGATGTTGAGCTTGGCGGAGAGGTGTTGCACTTGGTGCTCGATCGTGGAACGTGTTTCTTCATGTGTCTTCTTGAGGTAGGCGACTCTTGCACTTGCCTCCATGTTTGCTCGTTCTTGAAGCGGTAGAGGAAGGATGTCCAATGGCGACAAAGGGTTGAAACCGTAGATGACCTTGAAGGGGGACTTGCCGGTTGTAGAGTGTCTTGCACGATTGTAGGCGTACTCGGCGATGGGTAGGCACTCCTCCCACTACTTGATGTTCTTCTTGATCAACACACATAGGAGAGTCGCAAGTGTCCGGTTGGTGACTCCCGTTTGTCCATCGGTTTGAGGATGATATGCCGTGGAGAATAGTAGCTTGATCCTGAGCTTGGTGCATAGTGTCTTCCAAAAGTAGCTTAAGAACTTGATGTCTCGATCCGACACAATTGTCTTTGGCACGCCGTGCAACCGCAAGATTTCCCTACAAAAGAGATTGGCAACATGTGAAGCATCGTCTATCTTATTGCATGGGATAAAATGAGCCATTTTAGAGAAATGATCCACAACAACAAAAACCGAATCCTTGCCATTTTGAGTTCTAGGTAATCCAAGCACAAAATCCATGCTAATGTCTTCCCAAGGTTGATGTGGAATAGGTAAAGGCATATGTAAACCATGGGATTGAGAGTGTGACTTAGCTTTGCAACATGTAGAGCACCGGTTGGTGAAGCGGGCAACGTCGCGAAACATCTTCGGCCAATAATAGTTCTTGGAGAGCATGGCAAAAGTCTTGTCGCATCCAAAGTGTCCCATGAGTCCACCTCCATGAGCCTCTTGCAAAAGGAGCAAACGAAGAGAAGACTTGGGAATGCATAGTTTGTTAGCTCTCATAAGATAACCATCTTTGATATAATATCGTTCCCAAGAAGTATGCGTCACACACTTAGCGTAAGGAGTGGCAAAAGTCACATCACCCTCATACAAATCATTGATATGATCAAATCCTATGACATTCAATTCAAGTTGAGTAAGTAACATGCATTTGCGGGAAAGGGCATTCGCCACCACGTTTTCTTTGCCCTTAATGTACTTGATCACATAGGGAAAAGATTCAATGAATTCACTCCATTTAGCATGCCGTTTATTCAACTTGTTTTGACCTTTGAGGTATTTAAGTGTTTCATGATCAGTCTGTATGACAAACTCATGCGGTCTAAGGTAATGCTCCCACACATGTAACACACGCACTAAAGCAAACAATTCTTTGTCATAGATGGGATAGTTAAGTTGAGCACCAGAAGGTTTTTCACTAAAATAAGCAATAGCTCGTTTTTCTTGCATCAAAACTCCACCAATTCCGGTACCACTTGCATCGCAATGAACCTCAAAAGTTTTGTCAAAGTTGGGTAAAGCAAGAATCGGAGCATGTGTAAGCAAAGATTTGAGCTCATCAAAAGCGGTTGATTGCAAAGGTCCCCAAACAAAAGGAGCATTCTTCTTGCTCAAAGCATGCAAAGGAGCGGCGATAGTGCTAAAATCTTTCACAAAATGACGATAAAAACCCGCAAGTCCAAGAAAACTTTGCACTTGTTGCAATTTTGTGGGTTGGGGCCAATTTTTAATTGCTTCAATTTTAGTTTCATCAACATGGACACCCTTGGAAGATACAACAAAACCCAAGAAAACCACTTTGTCAACACCAAATGTGCACTTTTTCATGTTGGCATAAAGACTTTCCTTGCGAAGTGTTTGCAAAACAGCCCTAACATGATTAAGATGCTCTTTCATGGTTTTGCTACACACAAGAATATCATCAAAGTAAACCACAACAAAGACTCCAACATAAGGGCGAAGTACATGATGCATGAGACGCACGAAAGTACTGGGAGCTTCCGATAAACCCATAGGCATGACTAACCATTCATATAAGCCAAATTTGGTTTTGAAAGCGGTTTTCCATTCATCACCCTCTTGTATGCGGATTTGATAATAGCCACTTTTAAGATCTATTTTTGAGAAAAAGTTGGCTCCACTAAGTTCATCAAGCATATCATCTAAGCGAGGAATGGGATGCCTATAGCGAACGGTAATAGCATTTATGGGTCTACAATCGGAACACAAGAGAAAGCTACCATCTTGCTTGGGCACAAGTATAACGGGAACGACACAAGGGCTTAAACTTTCACGTACATGACCGCTGTTGATGAGTTGTTGTACTTGCTATTGAACGCGGTAGGGAGCCTTGTTTGGAAGAGGAGTGTCGGGGATGAGGTCGATTCGATGCTCAATGCCTCGAAGAGGAGGGGGACCCGGAGGTAGGTCATCGGGAAAACATCTTGAAATTCCTACAAAAGAGATTGAAACACCAAAGGTAGCTCGTGAGCGGTGTTAGTTTTTGGTTCTCCATCCTTGCACACAAGGACAAAGTGCATCACACTCGATGGGTTCTCACACACTTCTCTCATCTCACTTTTTGTGGCAAATAGTTTGAGGTTTTTCTCTCTAGGCGAAGAGGCGCTCAAGTTTGGCTTGTGGCTCTCACTCATGTTTGGGTGGCTCACTTTCTCACTCTTCTCTCCATGATGGGTGGCTTGCTTGTCGGCTATCACTTGACATAGGTCGTAACACATATTCCTTCCCTTTCATCCTGGAGCTATAGTGATTGGTACGCCCATTGTGGATAACACCACGGTCGAATTGCCATGGTCGACCAAGAAGGAGGTGGCAAACGATCATTGGGACCACATCGCACTCCAAAGTGTCCTCATATGCACCAATTTTGAAGGAGACTTGGACCGTATGCTCAACTCGGATAGTGCCGGAGTCACTTAGCCATTGAACCTTGTAAGGGTGCGGATGCTTCCTCTTGACCAATTGAAGCTTGGAGCATAGTTCCTCAATTGCCAAATTGTAGCAACTACCTCCATCGATGATGACCTTGACGGACCTTCCATTGATGTCGGCCTTGGTGTGGAAGATGTGGCACCGTTGGTCTTCGTCTTGGTGGTGTTGAAGCGTCAAGACCTTGGAGACCACGAGAGAGGGACTTGAATCATTGTCACAAAAGAGTTGGTCATCTTCATCTTCATTCACGCGCCGGTGCATGGCCACGTGCTTAATGGCTTCCATTTATTCTTCACTCATTGAGTCATATGTGCCGTCATCGTTGAAGATCATCATTCTCTTGTTGGTGCATTGGAAGGACTTGTGGCCTCGGCCGCCACATGTGAAGCACTTGATTGAACTTGTCTTGACGGGATCATCGGGAGGCGCCGAAGATGAAGGAGTCTTGGATTTGTAGGTGCTTGCCGGAGGATGAGTCGAGGAAGGTTCCACTTGCTTGGAACTTGACTTGTCGCCGGTACTTGGTGATGCTCGAGTTGATGTTGGAGGTGCCGAAGTCGCAGGAGCTTGAGAGGAGCCGTAGGTCTTGGACGAGTACTTGGCATATTTGAAGTCATCTTGCACTTGTCGCTCGGCCTTGGTCGCTTGATGAACTAGCTCAAGAAGGTTGGAGTATGGTTGGAAGTCGGTGATCCGCTTGATTGGGTGGTTGAGGCTGTTCAAGAAGCGTGCCATTGTTTGCTCGTCATCTTCCTTGACATTGGCTCGTATCATGGCAATCTCCATTTCTTGGTAGTATTCTTCCACCGTCTTGGTGCCTTGCTTGAGGAGTTGCAACTTCTTGAAAAGATCTTGAGTGTAGTGAGTAGGCACAAAGCGGGCTCTCATGACTTCCTTCATGGCTTCCCAAGTTGTGATTGGTGGTTCGCCTCATGTATGTCGTCGCTTGATCACTTGTTCCTAGCAAATGAGGACATAGTCTTGGAACTCGAGGGAGGCCATGGCTATCTTCTTTTCTTCATCGTAGTTGTGGAGGAGAAAAATCTTGTCCACCTTCAATGACCAAGAGAGATATTCTTCGGGATCATTGCTTCCGGAGAACTTTGGCATACTCAAGAGAGATATTCTTGTCCACCTTCCACAAATGCTATATGGATCGAAGATGGGTTAGGTTGCGGAAAGCTATGGTGGTTTTGCGGATGATATGGTGGATCGCCTAGGCAAAGATGACAAAATGCCAAATTTTTGATGGAGTAAAATGGTGTTGAAACCTATCTATATGGATGGGGGATGTCAATAGCTACTCAACAAGCTAAAGAACGTCAAAAACGGACTCCGGGAGCAAAAGTTATGGCCGAAACGGTTTTTAGTTGGTGGGCTGTTTGTGGGAGGTGTGGGTGCCTGGGGTTTGGGGGTGCGGGCTGATACGTCTCCGTCGTATCTATCATTTTTGATTGTTCCATGCCAATATTATTCACTTTCATATACTTTTTGGCAACTTTTTATATTATTTTTGGGACTAACATATTGATCCAGTGCCCAGTGCCAGTTCCTGTCTGTTGCATGTTTTTTGTTTCGCAGAAACCCAATATCAAACGGAGTCCAAGCGGGATAAAAACATACGGAGATTTTTTTGGAATATTTATGATTTTTGGGAATTAAAATCAAC
>NC_057804.1:209516130-209531969 GCF_018294505.1 Triticum aestivum | reverse complement strand
CTTCTTCTGGCGCAAGAAAGATAATTTTATGAGAAAGATCTGGGCGAAAGATTCACCCCAATCGGAGTTACGGATCTCCAGATATAAAGGAAACAGTGAAGGGGTAGAATCTTAGAACACAGAAACAGAGAGAGACAGAGAGATATATCCAATCTCGGAGGGGCTCTCGCCCCTCCCAAGCCATGGGAGCCAAGGACCAGAGGGGAAACCATTCTCCCATCTAGGGAGAAGGTCAAGGAAGAAGAAGAAGAAGAAGGGGGCCCCTCTTCCCCGTGCTTCCGGTGGTGCCGGAGCGCTGCTGGGGCCATCATCGTCACCGCCATCTTCACTAACAACTTCACCGCCATCATCACCAACTCTTACCCCCTCTATGCAGCGGTGTAACCTCTCTCTTACCCGCTGTAATCTCTACTTAAACATGGTGCTCAACGCTATATATTATTTCCCAATGATGTATGGACATCCTATGATGTTTGAGTAGATCTGTTTTGTCCTAATGGCTATTTGATGATCGTGATTGGTTTTGAGTTGTATGTTTTATTATTGGTGTCGTCCTATGGTGCCCTCCGTGTCGCGCAAGCGTGAGGGATTCCTGCTATAGGGTGTTGCAATACGTTCATGATTCGCTTATTGGCGGGGAAGCTGATCCACGAACACCTTATGGGGACCGGCGGACCGGGCCCCTTTCGGTTCGGCGGGGGGGAGGAGACCGCACGAAGAGCGGATCGAGGCGAAGCACACGAGCAGTTTACCCTGCTTCAGAGCTCTCCGGAGAGATAACACTCCTACTGCTGCATGTCTGATTGTATTGAGTTCTTGCTCGGGAGCGCTGAGTGCTATAGTACACACGAGCTGCTAACGAGACCGAGCATGAGTGTTTTTCTGCCTTCCAACCCCCCTCTACGTTGCGCATGGGCCTCCTTTTATACGCACAAGGGGTCATCGACAGGTGGCAACGTAGACAAGGGTAAAAATGGAAAGAGAGGGGTGGTTGGTACAGCTACCCGAACAGTGTATCCTACCTAACCCTGACGGCAGGGGACAAAGGCATTGAATGCCCGTCTGCGTCGCCCAAATAGTGCAAAAAGGACCGTCAGGGACGCCACCGCTTGCCACGATGGCGATCTTGTCAGTGTCTCTTGCCACCTCGCACCGCTGGCTGCACAGCCTCCTGCCACGCACGCCTGGAAAGACCCCAAGGCGACACGTTGGTGGATGTGCTGGAGCGTTGGTACAGAGTGGTAGCCTGCCGCGGCAAGCGCCTTGCCGCGGCCGTTGTCTTGTCGCGTCCGGAAGCTTGTCGCTCACCGGGCCTTGCCGGGATGCATGGTGCATCGCGGCAAGTTCCTTGGGAGCCTTGGTTGGCCTTCCCGGCAAGCTCCTCTTGCCGGGGCCTTGTCTCCTTGGCTTGAATACTTTGTTCTTGAATGGCTCCAAAGGAACCATGGAGGACCTTGGCAGTCACCCGGCAAGCCTTGCCGCGGGGCGCTGCAACTGCCCGTGCACAAGTTCGGGACACTAGGGTACCCCTACTCTAGTACACCGACAGGAGCCCCCGGGCCTGGGCCACACACGGTGCCAAGCGCTGTTGGGCCAGGCCCAAAACAGGGCACGGGCACGCGCGGCCTGGGTTACGCCGTATCTTACTCCGTATCCACCGCGCCCTCCCCCAACGGCACGCGTCGAATGCGGCGTCGTGGGAGAGATCGTGGGTGGTTTCTTTATTCGGAAGGACGAAACGTCCGTCCCCTCCCTCTTTATAAGCAGGGGAAACAGGGGCAGTTCGCCCATCTCGCCGGTTGTCACTCCAATTTCACAAATCTCCGCCGCTCCCCCTTCTTCCTGAAGCTGAAAGAGAGCAGCGCTCCGCTCCCCATTGCCACCAGCACCACCAACGCCGTCAATCTCCCCCACCACCTCCGCCATGGCTCCGAAAGCCGACAAGGGGAAGGGCGTGAAATCGGTCGAGGCGCAGCGGTTCGCGGCGCTGCGAAAGGAGCGGGCCATCTTCCCCCCTCAGCTCGGCGTGAAGGAGCTGAGGGAGTACTACTACCTTTCCTGGTCGACGGAGACGCGAGCTCATCCGCGCACGAAGGTACTCCCGGCCTCTGCTTCGGAACTAGCTCCAAACGGGTACCCCTTCTTCGCGCTTTTCTTCTACTACGGGCTCTGCCCGCCCTTCTCTGAATTCTTCTGTGACATCATGAACACCCTCCTTGACTTCACCCCCAACGCCGTTCTAACCATGGCAGTTTTCGCACATCTCTGCGAAAACTTTGTCGGAGTCCATCCAAACGTAGCACTTTTCCGCCACTTCTTTATGCCCCGGGTTGAGAGAGGGGAGCCTCTTGCCGGCGGGATCGCTTGGATCTCGAGAGTCGGCAAGAAGGAAGCTTATCTGGAGGGAGAGCTCTGCAGCAAGTGGGAGGAATAGAGAGCAGAGTGGTGCTGGATTGTCGAGGAGAACCCGCAGCCATTTACTGCCCTGCGCCGAGCCCCAATAGTGCGTGGCAACGATTGGAGCAACGTGGCCCCGAAAGATGATAGGCTGAAGATTGCCGTCACCCGGATCCTTCACCTCAGGCTTGCCGGGCTCACCGTAGGCGCCGTCGGCGCAGATTTTCTTCGCCGCCGCATCGCCCCCCTACAGGAGAGGTGGAGAACCTCCTGGGAGTTCTAGAACTCGGCGGATATCATGAGGCTGCGCCCGGGCCTAAACTTCAACTTCACCGTCCTGGAGCTGGACGCGATGCTCCTGGAACTGTTCAAGCGCGATCCTCAACGCCCATTCATGTTGCCGAGGGGCGTCGTTCCGTTGTGCAACAACTCCTCGCTCGACCGCATCCGTGCAATGATGCCGTTGTGCGACTCGCATGGAATTGTCCCAACTTGGCAAGAGCCGGCAGATGCTGTCGTGCAGGAGTTCTTTGACGGCCTGATAGAAGTGCCGGTCCGCGCCGATGAACAAAAGAGCCTCACCCGCGACACCACTGATGCGGAGATGCAGCGCATCGCCACCAGGCTGGAAGAGGCGGCGGCAGCCGCTGCCGCGGGTGAGTTTGGATTCACCGTGGAGGAGGCAGAGGCAGCAGAGGCGGCAAGCCTTGTCGAGCGAGAGGAGTTTGCCGGCGAGGAAGAGTTTGCCGGGCCCGAAGCCGAGTCGAGCGAGCCCGGCGAGGGAGAGCTTGTCGGGCCCGAACCTTCAGACAGCTTGCCGCAAGCGGAGCCCCCAGCTGCACCAAGAAGGCGTCTCCGCAAGGCCGGGGATGTAGCGGGGCGGCAAATGAGTCAATAGCCGCCGAGCCACGCGACCCGCTCTACCGCGGCAAGTACTGTTGCCGCGGGAGCGCCTCACGCCGCTGGGGCAACTGGGGCGGGGTCTTCTCGGTCGACCGCTACTGCCCCTGCCAAGCGGGCAAGGGAACCTACTCCTCCGCCTCGTCGCACCGGAGGCGAGCCGGACTTTGATCTCTCCGCGCTCAGCTCCGACGAGGAAGAAGAAGAGTAAGATTCTTCGCCATTCTTGTAGTTCTTCAATTTTTGTTGTTTTGTCTTGTATCTGATTTGCTTTACTCTGAACTCATTCCTTTTCAGGATTCTGGCCCAGAGAGCGGCGAAGAGAGCCAAGGTCCCGGTGATTGTCATCGAGGACGAACCCTCCACGACAGCAGGGGGCGGGCCCGAGACCACCTTGCCGGACCCGGCAACTTCTCCCCAAAGCAGCCCCCAGCGCAGCCCCCAGCGTAAGTATATGGTTTGCTTCTTCCTGACAGGCACTCATGGGTGCTCTTTCTTTGCTGATATTTGACTGTTGGTTTGTGTAGGAGCAGAGCAGCCTCACCAGGAGTGCCCGGAAGCTGCTCCCGAAGCGCCATCTGCTTTGACTACACCGCCAAGGGAGGCCTCCCCGGCAAGGGATCGTTCTCCGGCAAGGGACAGTTCCCCGGCAAGGGACAGTTCTCCGGCAAGGGACAGCACCAGTGATCCTCTGGTGGTTGAGACCACGACTGCAGATCCCAGCACAGGTAACCCTTTTGCTTGAAAACTTCCCTTGGGTTCTTCTTCTTCTGATTTTCTTTCTTGAGTATTTGCTTGACTTTTCTCCTTTTTCCGTTCGTCAGATCCATCTGCTGCGGAGCCAATGGAAACCGAGGTCGCCAGCGAGGAGAATGCGCGCAACAACACCGACGACGCCGTTGCCACCGAAGGAGAGGCCGGCGCTGATGATCCCGCCGGTGAAGAGGCCGCCAAAGCTGCCGCCGCAGAAGCTGGCGAGGGATCCGGCGATCGCACTGACAGCCCCGAGGCCGCAGGAGCGCCAGGCGCTGCGCCGACCGCCGATCCCTCCGCTGCTGCTGCAGCACCAGGCTCCGAAGAGCCCCAGCCCGGCGCCTATTTGAAGGCCGGCGACGGTATCTTCATCAAGCTCCCCTGGGCGTCAAGCTCCAGGGCGTCGGTCGAAGGAGAAATCTTGGACGGAGAGGTGCTCGCCTCTGCTGGGCTGACGCTGGTCGACGCGCCAAGCAGCAGCAGCGACGACCTGAGGAGGAGCGGCTGCTGCGGAAGCTGCTGTCGCTCTACTGCGCCCGACAAGCCAAACTGGCATCCCGAGAAGCACTTGTCGCGAAGGCGGGAGTGGACATTGAGAAGCGGGCGGAGGAGCTCCGGGGTCTCAGACAGGAAGCCCTCCGGTCCCTGGCGGAGGAGCGGGAGCAACTTCTCGAGGAACGGAAAGCCTTCCTCCTCGCGAAGGCTGAAGTTGAAGAGCAACAGCGGCTCGCTGCCGAGAAGTTGTTTGCGCAGGAAGGCGAGTTGGCGCAGCGCAAGGTCAATCTTGACGGCCACGAGGAGGAGCTTGCCGCGCGCGAGCAAGCAATTGGCGGGGCTCTCAAGGAAGCAAAGGATGCTGCCGCAGCTGCCGAGGCCGCCAAGAAGGAGCTGGAGACGAAGGTAGCGCAGCTGGAGGCTGATCTCAGGGCGAGCAGCGAGGAGCTTGCCGCGCTCAAGCGTGAGCGCGAGAAGGACTCTACCGCTCATGGCGAGCTGCAGGGTCTTCTCGCTGAGAGGAGCAAGGAGCTTAGCGCCGCCAAGGACTCCAATGCAGATCTTGAGTTGAAGCTGGCTACTTTGACTCAGACGCTGGACGGCGCCAGGGAGCGGGAGGTGGCCTTGTCGGAGAAGATCAAGGCCGACGAGGCGCCGCTGGCGAGTGCTACTGCCGCCCAGGATGCTTTTAGGGAGACTGTGGAACACTGGACCGAGGGTCTGGTGAATGTTGCCGCTGCCATCGACGGGGAGCTGGCACAGCTGGGGATGGAGGATCTCGGGTACTCCTCCGATGAGCGCCTCCAACCCAGCGCCAAGCTCAACTTGTTCTTCAAAGGCGTGGCAACGGCACTCCAGCGACTCCGGGAGAAGATCCCAAAGCAGCTGGCCGATGAGTCGCGCAAGATCTGCGCGGGAGTTCTTCAGATGGTCCTGGTGAAGGTGGCCTTCCGCAACCCAGGCCTCAACCTCACCAACGTCCTCAGGTCCCTGCCTCCGGATGCTGATCTGGAAGCGCTCAAGGCCCTTGTGGCACCCATTGTGGACAAGGTGAGCGAGATCAAGAGGGTTGAGGGCGATCGCGTAGATTAGGCCACCCGTTTTCTCTTTTTCTTGTCGCTGCTGGTCATGTTATAAGAACAATCTATTAGAGCTGCGACAAGTTATCTTGTAATATAACTCTATTTTGGGTAGAGATTGCTATGTTATTTCCTTTACTTGATTCCTTCCTTTGTATGTTTTTGCCCTACGCTTTTAGGGAACTTGTCGGCGCTGGCACCTGAGCCGCGAGCGCTGAGTGCGGGACGTTAGCAGCCTGCTGGCGGTGCCGCTTCCGACAAGAAACCTTGTCGCAACTAGCCGCAGCTCACTTAAATTGTTGAGCAGACTCGAAACAAAATAAGGGTGCAACTAGCTACGAGTTGGTTCCTCTGCGCACATGTTTTCCATACAAAGTACGGTCGTTCGAGGATGATAACTTAAAATTTTAAAACTGATTGCTCAAACTTTGGCAACTTAGATTTTCTGTCGTTTGCTTTCCGGCAAGGCGAAACTTCCTTGAACGATGCCTGGTCCACACCATTATCTTCTCCTTTCCCCCCGGCAAACTTGTGTGTGAGGGAACCTTCCTTTCCTTTTTGAGAAAAAGAAAGAAGAGAAAATAAAGATATGGAGCCTTACGGCTCGTTATTGCTTACCGGGGGTAGGCGCTGCACAAAGTGTCAGATAACGCATGCAAATATAGTAGAAAGCATGAAATTGACAAGATGTGCGGAGCACATGAGCTTTACTTATGCACGGGTTCTGCGCCCGGCTTTGTACAAAGGATTACATGCAACATCGGCAAGACTTGTACAAAACGTGGTTGCCGGAACAGGTTCCGGCAACCGCGCCTTACGGGTAAAACTTACGAAGATGCTCAATATTCCAGGAGCTGCTCACCGGAATGCCATCTTCGGTCTCAAGGCGGACACCGCCAGGCCTAGTGACTCGTTTCACCCGGTAAGGGCCTTCCCACTTTGGCGTCAACTTGTTGGAATTCTTGGCGGACTGAACGCGCCGAAGAACAAGGTCGCCTTCCTCGAAACTTCTGGCATTAACCTGGCGGCTATGGTAGCGGCGCAAAGCTTGCTGGTATCGAGCAGCTCATACAGCAGCCTGAAGACGGTCCTCCTCAAGGAGCAGCGCGTCATCTTGCCGCAGCTGCTCTTGCTCAAACTCATCATAAGCGAGCACTCGAGGTGATCCGTATACGAGTTCCGTGGGGAGAACTGCCTCTGCTCCATAGACTAGAGCGAAAGGTGTCTGGCCAGTGGCTCGATTCGGCGTCGTCCTGATCGACCAAAGAACCACCGGCAGCTGCTCAATCCAGTTCTTTCCGCACTTGTGCAGCCTGTCGAAAGTCCTAGTCTTGAGTCCGCGCAGCACTTCAGCATTCGCCCTCTCCGCTTGACCGTTACTTCTTGGAGGAGCAACAGAAGCGAAGCAGACCTTGGCGCCAAGATCTTGGACGTACTGCATGAAGGTGCGGCTCATAAATTGCATGCCGTTGTCGGTGATGACCTGTTAGGGATCCCGAAACGGCAAACAATCGACCTGAAGAACTTGACTGCGGACTGTGCTGTCACCTTCCTCACTGGTTCCACTTCCGGCCACTTTGTGAACTTGTCGATTGCAACGTACAAGTACTCAAAGCCCCCGACAGCTCAGGGAAAGGGGCCGAGGATGTCGAGCCCCCAGACCGAAAATGGCCAGGATAAAGGGATCGTCTGGAGAGCTTGAGCCGGCTGGTGTATCTGCTTGGAATGGAACTGGCACGCTTCACACTTGGTTACTTGTGCAGTCGCATCCTGGAGGGCTGTCGGCTAAAAGAAACCTTGCCTGAATGCTTTGCCGGCAAGTGCTCTTGCGCCAATGTGGTGACCACATATGCCTCCATGTATCTCTGCCAACAGCTCTTGTCCGTCTTCCCGGTGGATACACTTCAATTTCACACCGTTGAGTCTTATTCTGTATAGTGTATTGTCGACAAACTGGTACATACTTGACTGCCGGGCTACTCTTTCCGCTTCTTCTTGCTCTTCGGGAAATTCTCCTGTCTGAAGGAAATGGACAATCTACTGTGCCCATGCTGGAGCTTGCGGCTCGACAACAAGGACTAAAGGCACATCCGCTGCTGTGGGAACATCCGCTTCTACGGCGAGAACTTGTTGCTCAACCGGAGCTTGATGTTCCCCGGCAAGCTTGCCGGAGAAAAACTTGTCGGGAGCGTCTGCTTCAACGGAAAAAGTCCTAGGGCTCGCCAGAGCAGACTGCTCCTCAGCATCCTTGGTGTTGATTTTGACGACCTTCTTGGTGGCGGCTTCGGGGAGCTCTGCCGGAAAATAGTCACCAGAAATCAACTTTCTCTTATTGCTCTGTCCAGTCGATGGCATTACAGATGGTTTAGTCAGCTTGAGCACAAAGATCCCTGGTTCCACAGGTAACTTAAGTGCTGCGCACTTTGACATGCCATCGGCAATGTCGTTCTGAGCTCTTGGAAAATGCTCCATCTGTAGGCCGTCAAAGTGCTGTTCTAGCTTTCTCACTTCATCAACGTAAGCTTCCATCAACGGACTCTGATAATTCTTGTTCACTTGGCAGACGACAAGCTGGGAGTCACCCCTGACAATGAGCTTCTTGATCCCAAGGTCTGCCGCGATCCTGAGACCGGCAAGCAATCCTTCATACTCTGCAGTATTGTTAGTTGCTTGCTCCTTGGGAAAGTGCATCTGGACTACGTACTTGAGGTGCTCTCCGGTGGGTGCAACAAGTAGCACGCCCGCACCGGCGCCTTGCAGCGAGAACGCACCATTAAAGTACATCAGCCACTCTTTGCTTGCTTCCTTGACGGGGATGCTCGTCTCTGGAATTTCTTCATCTTGTGTTGGCGTCCAGTCTGCTATGAACTCTGCTAATGCTCTACTTTGGATAGTTGAAGTGCTCTCAAACTTGAGGCCAAAGCTTGAGAGTTTCAGTGCCCACTCGACAATCCTGCATGTTGCTTCTGGATTTTGCAGTATCCTCTTCAGCGGAAAACGAGTGACGACTGTGATCTCATGTGCTTGGAAGTAATGGCGCAGCTTTCTCGAGGCCATGAGAAGGCCGAAAAGCAATTTCTGCACTCTAGAGTACCTTGATGTAGCCCCCTGCAGAAGGGAACTGACAAAGTAAACTGGGCGCTGCACCATTCTTTTCTGCATCTTCTCACGCTCCTGCGCAGATCCATCTTTGTCGGGACCAGAGCTTGCCGGTGAAGTCCCCTGCTTGTCGCTGGATGCATCTGCCATGGTTGCTGGCTCATCATCCGCCTCCCTTTCTGCTACTAACGCAGCACTAACCACTTGATTGGTTGCCGCTATATACAGCAGCAACTTCTCTTGTGGCTTAGGTGCGACAAGTGTTGGAGTGGAGGACAGGTATCTCTTTAAGTCCTGCAGCGCAGCCTCCGCTTCCGCAGTCCATTTCATTGGACCTGCCTTTTTCAATATTTTGAAAAATGGCAGGGCGCGCTCATCAGACCTAGAGATAAACCTGCTGAGAGCTGCTACGCAACCGGCAAGTTTTCGTACATCCTTGCCGCGCTTTGGAGCTTCAATCTGCTCAATGGCCTTGATCTTGTCGGGATTGGCTTCAATTCCCCGCTGAGACACAAAGAACCCGAGAAGCTTGCCGGATGGGACTCCAAACACACACTTCTCGGGGTTAAGCTTGAGGTTGATCTTGCGCGGATTTGCAAAGGTTTCGTCTAAATCTTGAATCAGAGTTGCCTTGTCCTTGCTCTTGACCACTATGTCGTCCATGTAGGCTTCCACATTTCTGTGTATTTGTGGTTCAAAAGCGTCATGGACTTCCCTTGCAAATGTTGATCCCGCATTCTTTAAACCGAAGGGTATCCGTACGAAATAGTATGTGCCACATGGGGTAATGAATGCGGTCTTCTCCTCATCCTCTTCTGCCATGAAGATCTGATGGTATCCTGAGTATGCATCAAGAAATGAAAGCAAGTCACATCCGGCCGTGGAGTCAACAATCTGGTCAATGCGCGGCAAGGGAAATGGGTCTTTGGGACAAGCTTTATTGACATCGGTAAAGTCGATACAAAGCCTCCATTTCCCGGTTGCCTGACACACGACTACAAGATTAGCCAACCACGTAGGATGGAGCACTCCTCTGACAAGGCCTGCTGCTTCCAATTTCTTGATTTCTTCAGCAATGAATTCTTGGCGTTCCATTGCCTGTTTCCTGACTTTCTGCTTGACGGCCGTGCATGAGGACAGACGGCAAGATGGTGCTCGATTACTTTCCTGGGAACACCTGGGATGTCATACGGTTGCCACGCAAACACGTCGATGTTCGCCCGGAGGAAAGCAACGAGCGCGCTTTCCTATTTAGGGTCGAGAGTGGCACTGATGGTGATGGTACCACCAGTGCCATCCTCCTTGGCGGACACCTTCTTGGTTTCTGGCGGAGCTGCCATTGTCTTCTTACACTTGCCGGTGGAGCTCGATGGTGCGTCCTCGATGGTAGCGCAGCACTCCGAAGAGGTGCGCTTGCCGGAGTGGGCATCAGAACTCTTGCCAGACTTGGTATTCTTCTTCGCCCCGGGAGCTTCAACGGCAAGTGACTTGCAATCTGTTGTAGCTGCTGCTTCCCGGTAGATCTTGTCGGCGCAGATAAGAGCATCCTTCTTGTCGCCAGGGACAGAGATGACACTTATCGGGCCTGGCATCTTCAGTATGTTGTATGCATAGTGAGAGGCTGCCATGAATTTCGCGAGCGCTGGACGGCCGAGTATCCCATTGTAAGGCAATGGAAAGTCAGCGACGTCAAAAGTGACCCTCTCAGTCCTGAAGTTCAAGTCGCTGCCAAATGTTACCGGCAACATGATCTTTCCCTTCGGCTTGATCCTTCCCGGATTGATTCCTTGGAACATGCCGGTCTCTTCGAGCTCGCCATCAGGGATCTGGAGTTTCTAGAGTACCACGGAGGAGATCAGGTTCAAGCCGGCCCCGCCGTCAACTAGCATCTTAGTGACCTTAAGGTTGCGGATAGTTGGTGAAACCAACATCGGCAAGCACCCGACCGCAGTTATGCGATCAGGGTGGTCCTCAATATCAAAGATGATAGGCGTGCTGGACCATTTCAGAGGCTTGCATGACTCGATGGGTGGTTCTGCCGCATTGACTTCCCGCACCCACTGCTTGAGCTGGTGGTGTGAAGTATGCAGAGAAGCACCGCCGTCAACGCACAGGACCTCTGTGGCTTTCTGGAACTCCTGCCCATCGGTCTCGTCATCATCCATATCTTCATCATCGTCGTCGTCTTCATCCTTGTCGCGGCCGCGGGGAGGTCTGTCTCCTTGTCGCTGCTTAGCCTTGCCGCGGCATCCTCCTCGGCCGGGACGTTTCTTGCCGGCTCCTCCAGCACTTTCCTGGGCTTTCTCCTTGTCGCGTCGCTCGTATTCAGCTTTTTGCTGTTCGACAAGCTGTTCGACCTTCTTCCAGCTCTGGAGGTCATGGCCCTTGGTGCGGTGGATCTTGCAGTACTGCTTGTTGGTGCCGGCCTGCTTGTCGGCGACCGCCACAACCTCCTCGCCGGAGCTACCAGCTTTGGCTTTCTTGGCGCCACCTCCGTTGCCGGACTTTTCAATGACTAGCACATCTTTGCCTTTCTTCTTCCTGTTGTTCCGCCGCTGGTTTTTCTTTGCCGGGGCAGTCTCCTCACTATCAGATCCTCCTGCTCCTACATTCTCTCCAGGGAGTTTCCTCCCTTCCTCAGCGCGTGCACACTTGTCGGCCAGGGCATATAGCTCACTGACGTCTCTGATCTTGCACATCGCCATCTCCTCCCGCATCCTGCGGTTTCGCACATTCTGATGGAACGCGCTGATTACCACGACAGGGTGGACATCTGGGATGTTGTGATGTACACGACTGAAACTCTGAATGTACTTGCGCAGGGGCTCTCCTTCCTTCTGGGCGAGCAGATGAAGATCGCTCCCTTGGCCATGAGGCTTGTGGCCGCCTGTAAAGGTGCCGACAAACTGATGGCATAGGTCTGCCCAGGAGGATATGGAGTTATCCGGCAAGTGCGTGAGCCAGGATCTGACAATGGGTTTGAGCACCAGCGGGAAGTAGTTGGCAAGGATCTTGTCGTCCCGTCCCCCGGCAGCTTGCACCGCGATGGTGTAGATGCTGAGGAACTCCGACGGATGCGACTTGCCATCGTATTTCTCTGGCACGTCTGGCTTGAAATTCTTCGTGCTGGGCCACTAGACTTGCCACAGCTCACGAGTGAACGCAGGGCAACCTACCGCGTACGGCAAGTCGCCTGGTTCCCCTGGTGCATGCACGTCGACAGAGGGCCCAGCGCGCTGGTCTGATTGACGTCGCACTTCTCTTCGGCGCTCGATGCGAGTACGAGCGTCTTCTTGCTGTCATTTGTGAAGAACTTGGCGCTGATCGCGACGAGCTCGTGGATCCGATGTTGCGGTGGAGTCGCTGTCGAGGTGGATCCGGCGAGTCGGCGATCTTGGCCTTCGGGATGGAGAGTGCATGGTGGTTGCACCTCCGCCGGTTTCGTCGCCACTGGCCCATGCCTGGCAGTCCTGCCGCGGCCGCGATGTACTCGGTGTCACATCCCTAGTCTGGTATGACTTAGACTAGCTAGCTATTTGTGCATCATATTTAAATTTCATTTAAATTTGAAATGAGGATTGATGGAAACCTCAGAATCATTTTTTGAAAATGACCCAAATAAAAATTTCTCCAAAAGGGTCCAAGAAAATGCTCATGTTGCCCTCTGAAAATATTGGAAAGAGATAAAAATCAAAACAATATTTTTAGGAGCTCATGGACATTTATTTTGGCCATTTGGATTAATTCGATAAATATTTGCATTGGAAAGATATTTCTATATATATGAAATATGGTCCAAAAATTATGCCAATTATAAAAGAGCTCTGGAATAATACCATTAGCCCCTACAAAAATTGGCATAATAAAATTAAATGATTTAATATATTTATTAAATCAAACAAATGTCAGAAAATTAGAAAAGAAAACAGAAAAGGGGAGAGAGACTTACCTGGGCCACTTACCTGGCCCATCTCCAGCTGGCGGCCAGCCCACCTCCCCGCTGCCTTCTGTCGTCTCCCTCCTCGGACAGAAGGACGAGGGCGTGTGCCCGACGTTCGCCAGCACGCGCGCGCGCCACCTCCCCCCCTGCTAGCCACCTCCTGCTTCCCCGGACTCCCTCCCAATGCCACGGAGACGGCCACGCACCCCAGGCCCTCTCATTCCTCCTCCCCCCCATGCTTATCCCCTCCTCTGGCTCCCCCTCACTTCCACCGAACGCGGCCGCCGCCGCCGACGAGAACCACCACGGCCACCGGCCTCCCCTCGCCTCCCTGAGACGCTTCCCAGCTCCGCCTCGACCCCCTCTACCTCCTCGTCAAGCCACGCACCTCCGGACGGCCTCCGTCGCCGCTATCGCCCTCGTCTTCCTCCTCGGGCTCCGCCGTCCGCCGACGTCGATTCGCCGTCACCAGGTCTTCCCCGACCCCGCTGTGCTGCTCTGCATGATCGCGGTGAGCTCCGCCGCCGTTCCCCTTTCTTCTCCCCCTCGTATCCACGCCGTAGCGCCGCTCCCCACCACGGCCGAAGCCTTTCGCCGCCGTCCATGTCGCCGCCGCCATCTCGGCCCGCCTCCGCCCAAACCAAGCCTCCCTTCGCGCTCCTGGTGCCACGAGGGTGCCGCCGGGCCCCTCGGGTGGCCTCCCTGTGCCCCGCAGCCCGATCCCGCTTGCGCCCGAACTCCGGCCGCCGCCCCGAGCTTCGCTCCGGCGAGCTCCGGCGCCCCCGCAGCCCCCCATCAGCTCCCTTGGTTGCGGACGAAGACGGGCTACGCCCCGGTGGTCTTCGCGCGATCAAACACCGTCTGTAACGCAAGTCCGGCGAGTCGCCGCCGCGCTAATGGTCGCCGCCGGCCAGAACTCCGGCGGGCTGACGTGGCTTAGCTAATTAGTCACTAATCCCCCACCTACTGACGCTGACCAGTGGGCCCAAGGTTTAGTCAAAGCTAGTCAGCCCGGGTTTGACTCGGGGTTAACCCCAGTGTCACTGACGTGTGGGTCCCACACGTCAGGTTTGACCCTGGACAACCGCGTTGACCCGCTGACGTCGTGCTGACGTCATGCTGGCGCAGTATATAAATTCTGGATTTAATTAAATCAGGAAATTCCAGAAATTGATTTAAACTTCAAAAATTCATATCAATTCAACCGTAGCTCAGATTAAAATAATTTATATATGAAAAATTATCAGAAAAATGCAACCTTTCCATCTGAACTAGTTTCATGCATGAAAAACCAACTTATACATGCTGAATATGGGAAAACACATTATGGCATATATAAGAGACCTAATTTAGAAATGCATTTGAACCTTTGGTTCAAATGGACTTCAAACCAATTGAACACTAGTTGCATTAGCTCAACAGCATCACA
Source organism: Triticum aestivum (assembly GCF_018294505.1). Lineage (NCBI taxonomy): Eukaryota > Viridiplantae > Streptophyta > Magnoliopsida > Poales > Poaceae > Triticum > Triticum aestivum. Next base: position 209,517,877 of record NC_057804.1, on the reverse strand, counting down.
TCTACATGCCATGTTCATGCATCATATTGTTGCATATGATTGTGTATTGATTGCCGGCACCGTTCCTTCTCGATAGGTCCTGCTCCGGAGACGTTCCAGAGTACCTATCTGTGAAGCAGTGCCTCCCTTGTTGATTTACCAGGCAAGCAACCCCCCTTGTTCATTTCGATAAAACCCTACTCTCTCGCTCCTGCTCTCAGTTATTGCATTAGGACAACAACGATTCATCTGCTACTTTGTGCTGCGGTAGTTGAACCCATTCCTCTGCATGACCTGTCATTGCCACAGTAAATAGTTGAAACCCACTAGCATGTGTAGGAGTTGATTGAAGCCACTGATGTGTTCCTACCATGCTATGCCTGCTATTGCTTAGAGTTGTGTCAGGTCTGATTCATTGGGAATGAATTGGAGTGTCACGATATGTTCTGATGCTGAGAGTGAAGTGTGTGAACACGATTTGGTAAAGGTAGCGGTGAGAGGCCATGTAGGAGTACATGGTGGGTTGTCTCGCTGGAACCGTCCTTAAGCACTGAGTTCTATGTATGTTGTCCAATGACTCGATACTACCACACATTGGAATGCTTAAGTGCCCCTCTCGACTTATTAACCAACTTGGTCTCTGTCCAGGAGTCGCAACTAGTTTCTGGTGTTTGTAGGTAGTGCTATTTTTCTACCAAGTGGCACCCGGCAGGGTGGGCTTGGGACAGACTAGGCACACGTGGCACGGTGTACCGAGTGGCACCCGGTTGGTGGGCTCGGGAACCCTGCTCACATCGTTTGGGGCCGTGAGCGACACCCCGGCCGGATCTCCTTGCGGATGGAACCCGAATAGGCGATAAACCTGGACTAGAGTCTTGTGTGGTTAGTCAGGTCGTGGCCGACACCCTCGCCAAGCATCCGCTTGAAGGTTGCCGAGGTACATGACGTGTACATGGCGGTAAGTGGCGAGAGCGTGTGTGAAGAAGTACACCCCTGCAGGGTTAACATGATCTATTCGAATAGCCGGGTCCGCGGTTATGGACTTCTTGGATGCTTACATGGTACATAGACAACTTGAAGTGGATACTATAAAATGCTCAAGACAAGTGTGAGTGCTATGGATGGCCTTCTCGTAGGGAGACGGGGATGAATCCATAGTAGTGTATTGTATGGTGATTAGTGGACTCGTGTTCGTTGTTTCACCTCAAGAGTTTCTGGTAGTCGTAGAATAGGATAGCCACAGAGTTAAAGCTGGCTTGCTGCAACTAAACCCCACATTACCCTCTTGATACAAATGCATGTATGATAGGATCTGATGTAAGTCTTGCTGAGTACCTTTGTACTCATGTTGCTTTATTTATGTTTTTGCAGCGGAGACTTCGGTCTTACTAGGGTTCTCATGGACTTCGACTAGTAGCTAGTACCTCAGCTACGATCTTGATCGGTTGTTGTAGATAGTCAGGCTCTTCAGCCTTTTTCATTTGTAGATGTCTGTACCCAGACATGTAACGCTTCCGCTTGTTGCTTGTATGCTCTGTATGATGGGTCTAGTGACCCCTGTTTGCAATAATTGCTATGACGGCTCTTCTGAGCCTTTATCTATATGAGTTGTTGAGTTATGCTGTGATGCCATGTTGTACAGCACATACCTGCATGTTATGCGTACGTGTAATGTGTATTGCTATGTGTGGGATCTGACTATCTAGTTGTTTATTCTTAGTAGCCTCTCTTACCGGGAAATGTCTCCTAGTGCTTCCACTGAGCCCTG
>NC_057804.1:209507657-209515887 GCF_018294505.1 Triticum aestivum | reverse complement strand
CGATGAATACCGGAGTCCTGCTAGCCCGCTACAGCCCGGTTCACCGGAGTCCTGTTAGCCCAGTGCTACAGCCTGGATTCACTCGCTGATGACCGACACGTTCGATGCTGGGTCATGAATGCCTGTCCCTGTAAGTTAGTGCCACTTTGGGTTTACGACTAGCCATGTCAGCCCGGGCTCTTTATCATATGGATGCTAGCGACACCATCATATACGTGTGCCAAAATGCGCAAACGGTCCCGGGCAAAGGTAAGGCGACACCCGTGGGGATACCGTGCGTGAGGCCGCAAAGCGATATGAGGTGTTACATGCTAGATCGATGTGGCATCGAGTCGGGGTCTTGACAGCTTTGGTATCAGAGCCTGACTGCCTGTAGGATTACCAAGCCGTGCGTGAAGCCATCATATACGTTCACCGGAGTCTAGAAATTCTTTAGTTATGTAAGGGAATTGATTGTGGGAAGGAACGTAAGGCTCTTTTACTCCTTTACCTCATGGCCCTCTGATCTGAGTCATCCTATCTTTCCGACGGGGTTAAGGAACTAGGCTTCTCTTCCGTCTATCAGGATCACGTGTTATCACTCCGTAGTCCCATAGGACTGGTTGATCAGAGTCATACCCAGTTTTGAGTATTTCCGGTGTAGTTTGTTTAGTACTATCCCAGAACCTTGAGTGGTGATGTTGAGTTGTTGTACTACCCCATTTTTAGTAGGATGTCTCATTCTGAGCATTTTACTGCCATTATGCTGCCGGAATTGCCCTAGGAGTTCGAGTGATACTAACTCCTTGTCCTACATTCTACAGTCCATAGTTGATGCTGATTCCGTCCTTGGTTCGTTTCTCAGGATGTCATCGGCTAAGCAAAGTTCCGTTGATCGTAGCCAGAACCATGGATATGGTAGGGATGAGGATCCTCCCGACCAGTCTTCGTTGACAGAGTTCATGCTAGAGATGGAGAGGAACAAGCGTGAGTCTAATCGTTTGTTGGCACGTATCGAGGAGAACACCGCACATCAGTTCAAAGGGTCTGCTACCATTCATGATTTCATTCGCTTGCACCCACCTACTTTTCATCATTCCATCGAGCCACTCGATGCAGATGACTGGCTCCGTAGCATCACCCATAAGCTGCGTTCTGCGAACGTAGCTGAAGATGACAAGGTCACTTATGCCACATACCACCTGGAAGGTCCTGCTAGTCTTTGGTGGCAGAACTATGAGACTTTGCTTCCAGCCGGCCAGATTCCTACCTGGAAGGATTTCACTGAGTCTTTTCGTGAGCATCACATTCCCCAGGCCCTTCTTGATCGCAAGAGAGAAGAGTTCTGTAGTTTCACCCAGAGTAAGATGGATGTTGATGCTTATAGCAGAGAGTTTGAGAACCTCGCCCGTTATGCCACAGAAGAAGTGTCCACGGACGCCAAGAAGCAAGCTAGGTTCCGGAAGGGTCTCAACCCCAAGTTGCGTCGTGATCTCCACCTGCATCATTGTGATACATTCCAAGCCCTTGTGAACAAAGCCATCAATGCAGAGACAGCTCAGCTCACTTACGAGGAGTCTCGTAAGCACACCCGTGATTTGGGATCCTCCTCTGGCTCTAGCTCCCAGAAGCGCCGGATTTGGGTTCCAAACTCTGCTCTTCCTTCCGGATATGCACCGAGGCCATCCTACGTGGTGCCTTCTCCAGCTCAGTCGTATGTTCCACCCGGGCCTACTGGTAGACCGTTTGTCAGTGCGGGTCCACGTCCAACCTCAGGGACTTGCTTCACATGCGGGAAGCCAGGACACTATGCACGTGACTGCTCTCAGACTAGTTATGCTCCACCCCAGCCCGAGAAGACTGTTGGCTGTATTAAGCCATCACGCAAGATGATCAGTGTCAAGTCAGCCCCTACTGAACGTGGACGTGTGCATCACGTCTCAGCTAAAGACGCTCATGATGATCCAGATGTCGTTCTTAGCACACTCCTCGTCAATTGTCACCCAGCATCAGTTCTATTCGATACTGGAGCATCTCACTCCTTCATTTCTGAAGGCTATGCTCGCTTGCACGACATGTCATTTTGTGATATGCCCTCTCCACTACTTATTCAAACTCCTGGATCCAAATGGCAAACCTCTAGTGTAAGCCATGGTAACGAAATCCTTGTTGACAGACTTGTATTCCTTGCATCACTTGTAGCCCTCAAGTCCTCAGATATTAACATCATCTTGGGTATGGACTGGATGACAGCTCATCATGCCAAGATTGATTGTTACACAAGATCTGTTCAACTTACACACCCATCTGGCAAGATAGTCACCGTCTCCACTAGAGTTGCAAAGCGTCAGCTCTATTCTCTTAATGCCAGCCCTCTTCCAGACCTTGAAGATATCCCGGTAGTCCGTGACTTTCCGGATGTCTTTCCAGAGGAACTGCCAGGTGTTCCCCCTGACAGAGATGTAGAGTTCGTCATAGATCTTATCCCAGGAACAGCTCCAATCTCCCGGAGACCTTATAAGATGGCACCCCTAGAACTAGCCGAGCTTAAGAAACAACTCGATGAGTCCTTGCAAAAGGGTTTCATCCGTCCTAGTTCTTCTCCTTGGGCTTGCCCCGTCCTCTTCGTCAAGAAGAAAGACGGTACGGACCGGATGGTTGTAGATTATCGTCCCGTTAATTTGGTCACGATAAAGAACAAGTATCCGCTTCCCAGGATCAACGACCTGTATGATCAGCTCGCTGGATCCTCAGTCTTTTCCAAGATGGATTTAAGGTTAGGCTACCATCAAATCAAGATCAGAAATGGGGACATTCCCAAGACAGCTTTTGTTACTCGTTATGGTCAGTACGAGTACACCGTCATGTCCTTTGGCCTAACCAACGCCCCAGCCACATTCTCCCGCCTGATGAACTCGATCTTCATGGAGTACTTAGATAAGTTCGTCGTGGTTTACCTCGATGATATTCTTATTTACTCGAAGAACAAGGAAGAGCATGCCGAACATCTTAGACTTGTGTTAGAAAAACTCAGAGAGCACCGCCTTTATGCCAAGTTCTCCAAGTGTGAATTTTGGTTGCCAGAAGTGACCTACCTAGGCCACGTAATCTCTGGTAAGGGCATTGCTGTCAATCCCGAGAGAGTTCAAGCCGTTCTCGATTGGACTCCACCTGAGACCGTTAAACAAGTTAGGAGTTTCCTTGGTCTAGCCAGCTATTGTCGCCACTTTGTTGAAAACTTCTCCAAAGTAGCCAAACCCCTCACGGAACTTCTCAAGAAAGATAAAAAGTTCGAGTGGTCCCCACAGTGTGAGTACAGTTTTCAGGAACTGAAAAGACGCCTGACTTCTGCTCCCATACTTGTGCCACCGGATTTCACTAAAGACTTTATTATCTACTGCGACGCCTCACAACAGGGACTAGGTTGCATCCTTATGCAGGGTCGTCATGTGATTGCCTATGCATCCCGACAGTTGCATCCACATGAGGAGAATTATCCTACACATGATCTAGAGCTTGCAGCCGTAGTCCATGCACTCAAGACCTGGCGACATTACCTCCTTGGTAAACGTTGCGAGATCTACACCGATCACCAGAGTCTCAAGTATATCTTCACCCAACCGGATCTGAACCTTAGGCAAAGACGTTGGTTGGAGTTAATCACAGATTATGATCTAGGGATTACCTACACCCCAGGCAAAGCCAATGTCATGGCTGATGCTCTAAGTCGTAAATCCTATTGCAACAATCTCATGTTGCAGCAAGGCCAACCACTTCTCCATGAGGAATTCTGTAAGCTTAACCTTCACATTGCTCCTCGCGGATTCCTTTCTACCTTGGTGGCGAAACCTACCCTTGAGGATCAGATCATCTCTGACCAGAAGTTTGATAGGGGGGTTATTCGCATTAAGAGAAACATTAAGAAGGGAGTTGGTGGATGTTTCTCTATGGATGATCGTGGTGTTGTTTTCTTTGAGAATCGCTTCGTGGTTCCCAAGAATCAACATCTGCGACAATTGATTCTTAAGGAGGCGCATGAATCCCCTCTCACGATTCATCCCGGTAGTACTAAGATGTATCAGGACCTACGCCAGAGGTTCTGGTGGACTAGGATGAAAAGAGAAATCGCTGAGTTCATTGCTAAATGTGACGTTTGTCGTCGCGTTAAGGCAGAGCATCAAAGACCTGCTGGCACCCTTCAGCCTTTAGCTATTCCTGAATGGAAATGGGATAAAGTTGGTATGGACTTCATTACCGGCTTTCCCAGGACCAAAAGAGGGAATAACGCTATCTTCGTAGTCGTTGATCGTCTTTCCAAAGTGGCTCACTTCCTTCCTGTTCGAGAAAATATCACTGCTAGTCAGCTTGCTGACTTATATATTTCTCGAATAGTGTCACTGCATGGTGTTCCACTAGAGATCAATTCAGACCGTGGCAGTCTTTTCACTTCTCATTTCTGGGAGAGTTTCCAAACTGCCATGGGAACCCATCTTTCTTTCAGTACCGCTTTCCACCCTCAGTCGAGTGGCCAGGTGGAACGGGTCAATCAAATTCTCGAAGACATGCTTAGAGCTTGCGTTATCTCATTCGGTATGGATTGGGAGAAATGTCTTCCTTTCGCCGAGTTTGCTTATAACAATAGCTACCAATCCAGCCTCAAGCAAGCTCCTTTTGAGGTTCTCTATGGACCAAGATGTCGAACACCTTTGAACTGGTCAGAAACCGGTGAAAGACAATTCTTTGGACCAGATATGATCCGGGAGGCAGAAGAGCAAGTTCGCATCATTCGTGAGAATTTGAAAACAACCCAGTCTCGTCAGAAGAGCCAGTACGATCGTCATCATAAGGATATGACTTATGAAATTGGCGACCAAGCTTACCTTCGGGTTACTCCTTTGAAGGGTACCCATCGTTTCGGTATCAAGGGCAAGTTGGCTCCTCGTTACACTGGTCCTTTTCGTATTCTCGCTAAACGAGGAGAGGTTGCCTACCAGTTGGAACTACCCCCACATCTTTCTCGAGTTCATGATGTCTTCCACGTCTCTCAACTCAGGCGTTGCTTCTCGGATCCCATCCGCGGAGTGGACCACGAAACGCTTGATCTCCAAGATAACCTCACATACCGAGAGTACCCGGTTCGCATTCTTGATCAAGCGGAGCGTGTTACCCGACGTCAGAACATCAAGTTTCTCAAAGTTCAGTGGTCTCATCATTCCAAGAGAGAGGCTACCTGGGAGCGAGAAGATCGTCTTCGACTCGAGTACCCCGCTTTCTTTCCGTCGACCCCTGAATCTCGAGACGAGATTCTTTCAAGTGGGGGCGAGTTGTCACATCCCTAGTCTGGTATGACTTAGACTAGCTAGCTATTTGTGCATCATATTTAAATTTCATTTAAATTTGAAATGAGGATTGATGGAAACCTCAGAATCATTTTTTGAAAATGACCCAAATAAAAATTTCTCCAAAAGGGTCCAAGAAAATGCTCATGTTGCCCTCTGAAAATATTGGAAAGAGATAAAAATCAAAACAATATTTTTAGGAGCTCATGGACATTTATTTTGGCCATTTGGATTAATTCGATAAATATTTGCATTGGAAAGATATTTCTATATATATGAAATATGGTCCAAAAATTATGCCAATTATAAAAGAGCTCTGGAATAATACCATTAGCCCCTACAAAAATTGGCATAATAAAATTAAATGATTTAATATATTTATTAAATCAAACAAATGTCAGAAAATTAGAAAAGAAAACAGAAAAGGGGAGAGAGACTTACCTGGGCCACTTACCTGGCCCATCTCCAGCTGGCGGCCAGCCCACCTCCCCGCTGCCTTCTGTCATCTCCCTCCTCGGACAGAAGGACAAGGGCGTGTGCCCGACGTTCGCCGGCACGCGCGCGCGCCACCTCCCCCCCCTGCTAGCCACCTCCTGCTTCCCCGGACTCCATCCCAATGCTACGGAGACGGCCACGCACCCCAGGCCCTCTCATTCCTCCTCCCCCCCCATGCTTATCCCCTCCTCTGGCTCCCCCTCACTTCCACCGAACGCGGCCGCCGCCGCCGACGAGAACCACCATGGCCACCGGCCTCCCCTCGCCTCCCTGAGACGCTTCCCAGCTCCGCCTCGACCCCCTCTACCTCCTCGTCAAGCCACGCACCTCCGGACGGCCTCCATCGCCGCTATTGCCCTCGTCTTCCTCCTCGGGCTCCGCCGTCCGCCGACGTCGATTCGCCGTCACCAGGTCTTCCCTGACCCCGCTGTGCTGCTCTGCGTGATCGCGGTGAGCTCCACCGTCGTTCCCCTTTCTTCTCCCCCTCGTATCCACGCCGTAGCGCCGCTCCCCACCACGGCCGAAGCCTTTCGCCGCCGTCCATGTCGCCGCCGCCGTCTCGGCCCGCCTCCGCCCAAACCAAGCCTCCCTTCGCGCTCCTGGTGCCACGAGGGTGCCGCCGGGCCCCTCGGGTGGCCTCCCTGTGCCCCGCAGCCCGATCCCGCTTGCGCCCGAACTCCGGCCGCCGCCCCGAGCTTCGCTCCGGCGAGCTCCGGCGCCCCCGCAGCCCCCCATCAGCTCCCCTGGTTGCAGACGAAGACGGGCTACGCCCCGGTGGTCTTCGCGCGATCAAACGCCGTCTGTAACGCAAGTCCGGCGAGTCGCCGCCGCGCTAATGGTCGCCGCCGGCCAGAACTCCGGCGGGCTGACGTGGCTTAGCTAATTAGTCACTAATCCCCCACCTACTGACGCTGACCAGTGGGCCCAAGGTTTAGTCAAAGCTAGTCAGCCCGGGTTTGACTCGGGGTTAACCCCAGTGTCACTGACGTGTGGGTCCCACACGTCAGGTTTGACCCTGGACAGCCGCGTTGACCCGCTGATGTCGTGCTGACGTCATGCTGGCGCAGTATATAAATTCTGGATTTAATTAAATCAGGAAATTCCAGAAATTGATTTAAACTTCAAAAATTCATATCAATTCAACCGTAGCTCAGATTAAAATAATTTATATATGAAAAATTATCAGAAAAATGCAACCTTTCCATCTAAACTAGTTTCATGCATGAAAAACCAACTTATACATGCTGAATATGGGAAAATACATTATGGCATATATAAGAGACCTAATTTAGAAATGCATTTGAACCTTTGGTTCAAATGGACTTCAAACCAATTGAACACTAGTTGCATTAGCTCAACAGCATCACATCTACATGCCATGTTCATGCATCATATTGTTGCATATGATTGTGTATTGATTGCCGACACCGTTCCTTCTCGATAGGTCCTGCTCCGGAGACGTTCCAGAGTACCTGTCTGTAAAGCAGTGCCTCCCTTGTTGATTTACCAGGCAAGCAACCCCCCTTGTTCATTTCGATAAAACCCTACTCTCTCGCTCCTGCTCTCAGTTATTGCATTAGGACAACAACGATTCATCTGCTACTTTGTGCTGCGGTAGTTGAACCCATTCCTCTGCATGACCTGTCATTGCCACAGTAAATAGTTGAAACCCACTAGCATGTGTAGGAGTTGATTGAAGCCACTGATGTGTTCCTACCATGCTATGCCTGCTATTGCTTAGAGTTGTGTCAGGTCTGATTCATTGGGAATGAATTGGAGTGTCACGATATGTTCTGATGCTGAGAGTGAAGTGTGTGAACACGATTTGGTAAAGGTAGCGGTGAGAGGCCATGTAGGAGTACATGGTGGGTTGTCTCGCTGGAACCGTCCTTAAGCACTGAGTTCTATGTATGTTGTCCAATGACTCGATACTACCACACATTGGAATGCTTAAGTGCCCCTCTCGACTTATTAACCAACTTGGTCTCTGTCCAGGAGTCGCAACTAGTTTCTGGTGTTTGTAGGTAGTGCTATTTTTCTACCAAGTGGCACCCGGCAGGGTGGGCTTGGGACAGACTAGGCACACGTGGCACGGTGTACCGAGTGGCACCCGGTTGGTGGGCTCGGGAACCCTGCTCACATCGTTTGGGGCCGTGAGCGACACCCCGGCCGGATCTCCTTGCGGATGGAACCCGAATAGGCGATAAACCTGGACTAGAGTCTTGTGTGGTTAGTCAGGTCGTGGCCGACACCCTCGCCAAGCATCCGCTTGAAGGTTGCCGAGGTACATGACGTGTACATGGCGGTAAGTGGCGAGAGCGTGTGTGAAGAAGTACACCCCTGCAGGGTTAACATGATCTATTCGAATAGCCGGGTCCGCGGTTATGGACTTCTTGGATGCTTACATGGTACATAGA